>NW_025920330.1:169943-205193 GCF_902686445.1 Sciurus carolinensis
CCCTTTTTGATGTTTTAGACCTTTTTTTTTTTTTTTTTTTTAATATTTTCTCCAAAACCTGACTGCCCAGTCAGAGGCTCCACTAAAAGTGTTTTTAACTATTGCCCACAGGTTTCGAGTCTTCACCGGTGTCAATGTCATCATTAATAGGGCGCTTAGAACTGCATTGTAGCTTCCCAAATGCCTTTTTTAGTTCCTCCCCTGAAAGTTCCTCTTCTGAATCCTCCCCGCCTGAGTCACACTTCCCTTCTGAGTGATGAGAACAAGACCGTTCCTCTTTAATCTCCTCTAAGACCTGACTTCCCTCTTCTAAAGGTCCTCTTAGGTTCGTTTCTCTTTGTGCTGCAAAAAGATTTTAATCAAAGACCAATGGCTAAAGTTCCCACAGGAAGCGACTTTTGTTTCTCTGCTGTGCGCAGATCTTCTCCTAACTGCTCCCACTGTGGTATTTTAACAACCCTTCATCTAAAACCACAGAGAACCTTTTCTATGTATCAAGAAACGTTCGAGCTGTTTTTACTTTTACGGAGTTCCGTGATTTTTCAGCAGCTCTCTGAGAGGCTGTTGCATTCTAATTTTAGACAGTTTCTGTTCCCATGGTTAATTTCACACACTAAGAGCTATTCCAAGTACAAAAACAACCCACAACTAACACAAAATAACACACACCACACAAACAATCTGGTACCACTGCATCTACCTATGTAGACTCATTTTGCTGGGTTCCCTACCCTGCACTGCCGGACTCAAGGTCTTGAAATGATATCACTGACAGACTCAAGGTCTTAATATGAATAGCACTGACGGACTCAAGGTCTTAATATGAATACCGACGACTCAAGGTCTTAATATGAATCACTGACGGACTCAAGGTCTTAATATGAATATCACTGACGGACTCAAGGTCTATATGAAATGTATTTACCTTTTACTTTACCTGTAGAGCTCCCGGGTTTGGCACCACCTATCGCACTCCCTGCCCGCAGAGAGACACGACCCTGGTTCTTTTCAGCTCTTTATTGCGCGCGTCTGCCGTGGTTTCTCTCTCGCTTCTTCTTCCTTCTTTTTGGGGAAGCTACACCTCACTATATGCCCCCAAACGACCAATCATCATACAGAGCACGAGGGGAGAGCGTGGACAGATACAGGCAGCATATACAGGCGTGCAGTGATCATGCAACGTCCATGAGGGGGCCTCAACCAATCACTGAAACTTCCTCAAGTGACATCAGTTGTTTGCGCACAAGCTAGCTACACTCAACACACTGGCATCCTGCCAGGCGCCATCTTGGCCTTGCCACACCTATGGTCAGGGGTCCGGCCGAAACCCTGACACACAGAGATAGGCTGCATGTGAAGAGCATTTTCTGAGCAAATGCATGGCAGATTTCCATGAATCTCTGCCTCTTTTCTCTTTTCCTCATTCCACTCCTGCCCCAACATCTGAGCACTCTACGCTAGCTTTTCTAGGCAATCCCCTTATGTATTGTGGGTGCAGTACTCTAACGTGTAGCTGAATAGGGCTGAAATTAAGTTGCTTTTCTGAGAAAGTTTCACCAATGGATTTCAATGAAACTTTGCCTATCATCTCTCTTCCTCATACCCACTTTGCTCTGAAGATGTGGTGATTCCACCATGCATGGTGCTTCTGTTATAACAATCTGTTTCGATTTCCATGAATTGAGCTTTCGCTATGCACGCCGAATTAGGCTGCAACTGAAGAGCATTTTCTTAGCAAATGCATGACAGATTTCCATGAATCTCTGCCTCTTTTCTCTTTTCCTCATTCCACTCTGCCCCCAACATCTGAGCACTCTACCGCTAGGTTTTCTAGGCAATCCCCTTATGTATTGTGGGTGCAGTACTCTAACGTGTAAGCTGAATAGGGCTGAAATTGAAGTTGCTTTTCCGAGAAAGATGGACGAATGGAATTCAATGAAAGTTTCCCTATCATCTGTCCTGCTCATACAAATTTGCTCTGAAGATGTTGCTGGTTCCACGATGCATGGTGCTTCTTTTTTTTTTTTTAATTCTTGAATTTTTTTTTTATTGTAAACAAATGGGATACATGTTGTTTGTCTGTACATGGCGTAAAGGCATACCATTTGTGTAATCTGTTGTAACAACAGTTTCGATTTCCATGAATTGAGCTTTCCCTATGCATGCAGATTTAGGCTGCAACTGAAGAGCATTTTCAGAGCAATGCAATACTGGATTTCCATGAAACTCTGGGTATTTTCTCCATTCCTCATTCCCACTTTGCCCCCAACATCTGAGCACTATACCTCCAAGTTTTCTAGGCAAGCCCCTTATGTATTTCTGTTGCAGTACTCTAATGTGCAGGACGAATGGGTTGAAATTGAAGTTGCTTTTCTGAGAAATTTTCACGGAATGAATTTCAATGAAACTTTGCCTATCATCTCTCCTCCTCGTAACCACTTTGCTCGGAAAGATTGGTAGTTCCACCATGCACAGTGCTTCAGTTATAACTATCTGTTTAGAATTTTCATGAGTTGTGCTTTCGCTATGCATGCAGAGTTAGGGTGAAACTGAAAGAGCGTTTCTGAGCAAGTGCACGACAGGATTTCTAGGAAACTCTGGGTATTTTCTATTTTTATCTTTTGCACTCTGCCCTCAGCATCTGAGCAATCTACCTCAAGGATTTCTAGGAAAGTCCCTTATGGATTGCTGTTACAGTCCTCTAACGTGCAGGTTGAATAGTGCTGAAATTGAAGTTGCTTTTCTGAGAAAGTTTCACGAATTGAATTCAATGAAACTTAGCCTCCCCTCCTCATACCCAATTTGCTCCAAAGATTTGGTGGTTCCACCATGCACAGTGCTTCTGTGATAACAATCTGTTTCGATTTCCATGAATTGATTTTTCCTATACACGCAGTGCTAGGCTGCAACTGAAGAGCGTTCTCTGAGCAAATGCATGACTGGATTCAATGAAACTGGGTATTTTCTCTTTTCCTCATTCCCACACTACCCCCAATATATGAACACTCTACCTCCAGTTTTCAAGGCAAACCCCTTATGTATTGCTTTTGCAGTACTCTAACGTGCAGGCTGAACAGGGCTGAAATTGAAATTGCTTTTCTGAGAAAGTTTCACGAATGCATTTCAATGAAACTTTGCCTATCATCTTCCTCCTCATCCCCACTTTGTTCCAAAGATGTGGTGCTTCCACCATGCATGGTACTTCTGTGATAACAATCTGTTTTCGATTTCTATAAATTGAGCTTTACTTATGCATGCAGATTTAGGCTGCAACTTAAGAGCATTTTCTGAGCAAATGCACGACTGGATTTTCATGAAACTCTGGGATTTTCTCTTTTCTTCATTCGCACACTGCTCCCAACATCTGAGCACTGTACCTCCAGGTTTTCTAGGCAAACACCTTATGTATTGCTGTTCTGGATTAATAGGGTTGAAATTGAAGTTGTTTTCTGAGAAAGTTTCACAAATGCATTTCAATGAAAGTTTGCCTATCATCTCTCCTCCTCATACCCAATTTGCTCCAAAGATGTGCTGTTCCACCATGCACGGTGCTTCTGTTATAACAATCTGTTCCGATTTTCATCAATTGAGCTTTCCCTATGCATGCAGAGTTAGTCTGCAATGAAGAGGGTTTTCTGAGCAAATGCACGACTGTATTTCCATGAAACTCTGTGTCTTTTCTCTTTTCTTCATTCCCACTCTGCCCCCAACATCTGAGCAAAATGGAGTCTATTTAGTCATTTCCCCCAGCATCTGGCCTACAACATTCTCATGGAGTCAGATCTGTCAGCCCATCATATTCCCCACTGGTTTTATGTACATGATGAAATCATTGATTTTTTAGTAGTGCATCGGTGATTACAGTGAGTGTCCAACACCAATAGCTTAACAGACTGGATTCTACCTCTAACATATTTAAGGTCTAAATCTATTTGTATACTTAAACTTTTGAAATTCTGGTTTCCAGTAATCAGGGCAGTGGTTCCTATAGCTGTGGAGCCCACTATACCTATTCCCATAGGAGGGGAACTAAGACAGGGGCCGCTTGTTTAGATTATTAGTCCCATATGCTTTCTTCTTCCCTCTTTATTATAATAGTACATCGGGGAATGATGTGAACAGTAACACAGAATTACCTCATTTGGTAATCTCAAAAAGTTGAAGGGCTAAGGCATGGAGGTATTCCTGACATAGTCCAAGCAAGAGAAAAAACAAGTTTAATGTTTTTTCAGGTCTTATCTTTAGATGGTGGTTGGGGGTCTCTGAGGGCTGTTTATTTTCTGTTGTCTTGACTCAGATGTGATAAGTCCATGTTGTGAGTAACATCCCTTCCATTTCAGCCAGGTGTTAGTCCTTTCTGGATCAATTTGTTATAGACATAGTCTTCTGACTGAAATGGGTGTTGGAAATCAGTGGTCTCTTGGGGCTGGTTCTCTCATAACTTGAACCTGTTGGAGAGACTTAAAAACTAGTTAGAACAGGAGCAGGTTCTTGGTAAGGGTTGGAGGAAGGGGTCTGGAAGCATTAACATTTTAACCTCTCTCAGGTCATTACCTCCAACTTTCTGGATCCACACTGGACCTTATTTTTGTGATTTAACCCAATTTACCTATCTACATTGACTGACTTTTTAAAAATTTTTATTATTACCCCTTTAAATTTAGGGACTTTTTACTGCTTTAAGGAAAAAGGCGATGACCACTCTTGCTGCCTCAAGCTGAGAGGAGGGTGATGTGGGGTGGAGCAAGCAGCAAAAATTCCTTTCTAGGGGTAAAGTCTTGTTTTATGAAAGAAACAAAAAGAGAGTACAAAATAACTAGCATCTGTAACTTGTCAATGAATATCATGTACCTGATAGAAATTAATAATCTCTTACCAGGAGATGAAAGAACTGAGACAGTTGTTTACATAAAATGCCTAACAAAGTCTAACAAGGCTAGAGAGGATAAGGCCTAATTGTAAATCTTAACACCGTTAGAGTTTTGTCAGTAATGTAAACACAATATTTAGTTAAGTTACTCAATGTCATCTGACTTTTGTAAAATATCTTTTTACTGGCATGATCTTTTTGTTTAGTATAGATTCCTTTATTTTGTTACTCTGGACTAGAGAATCATACTAGCAAACATTGATTAAGTCTACTTGTATTGGAGGTTAGAAAGATCCTTAGGCCTTAAACTGACTAAAAACTTATAACTCTGGCATTTTCTTTCGATAATTATCAGGTATTTTTGTCTAAGAATCTTTTTGGCCACCTTCAGTTTTACTTATTTTGGGGGGGCTAACACAAGTATACATCTCAAGTTACATTAAAATAACTATTGTTGAGTTTTTTAAATGTCCAGGAATGACTGTGTTTTAGTTTTAACTGTTTTTGCTAGGTGTTTAAGATCAAGTTGGTCAAATTGACCTTTGTTTCTATCTGCTGTTAAGAGTCAACTGAGTTCCCACAGGGGTCACTCTTGGGGAACTTGAGAGCAGCTTCTTAGCTCCTTTAGTGACATTTGCCTGGTAGGGTTCTCCTTGATGAGGTGGCTTCCATTGGAAGCATTAGGGATGGCTCCCTTTCCCAAAGACCCTCCTCTGTAGCAGGTGCACTGATTGGTTCCTCATCCTTAGGGGTCTCATCAGTCTCCCTGATGGGAAGGTTATGTGGCCCAGGGTTGCAAAGCTTCTTAGAGTAGTTCTCTTGTTCCCTGGGTTAGGCTGACTCTGAGGGCAAGAGCCAAATATTGATTCTCTTGACCCCTTTATTTTAATCTCAATCTTTAGGTTTTGATCGTAAACATCCAGCAAGTCAGTTTCACCAGTCATACAGTAAGAGTAGTGAGTTTTAACTAATGTCTATGACTTTATAGTTATTTACCAACTTTTATTAAACTGGGGTCTATATTATCTGTCCTATAGGTGATGACTTATTCTCTCAAATTAGATTGTTCTTGAAGCAGTACCTCTGTAAACATTCATCAGTCGACAGTTACAGTTT
This sequence comes from Sciurus carolinensis, assembly GCF_902686445.1. Taxonomy (NCBI): domain Eukaryota; kingdom Metazoa; phylum Chordata; class Mammalia; order Rodentia; family Sciuridae; genus Sciurus; species Sciurus carolinensis. The sequence continues at coordinate 175,930 of NW_025920330.1, forward strand.
ATAATGAAAATACAAAATGGAATTACAACAGTAAAAAACACATTTAGTTGTGTAATACCTACCTTAATTTTCACTGAGCCTCCCAAGCTGCTGTGACTGCAGGCATGTGTCACTGTGCCCAGCTTGGCATGAAATTTTATTACTAATTAATAATTTCATTGCAATGAAAAATTTGCATCACAATGCAGTAGGGGCTTCCACAGGTGCTGGAAGGCTGGCTGTGCCCAGGAGCTGGACTGGGTCATGCTCAGAGCTCAAGTGCGGGAGGCGCCCTCTGGGTCACCAGAAGCATGGTGCTGTGGACCCCTCAGCAGACATGGAGAGGAGTGAGGGAGCCGCCCACACTGGACCCGCACTGTGTGGAGCCACTGCCCGGTGGCGGCCCACTGCCCTTAGCTGCCGCAGTTTGCAGAGCGCCTTGGCTGCCTGGAGCCTGCAGCAGCCCAGGGCCTACCCAGGTGCCTGTGGGAAGCAGGTGCTGCCCTCCCAGGCTGCAAGCCCAGCGGAGCAGACCTGAAACCAGGGGAAGGGGCCATCACTCCAAGGCTGTGAGGAGAAAAGGATCTTGGCACTGGGTGTTCTGCTCAGCAGAGGGCAGCTAAGGACCTCCGGACAGCACCCAGCCAGGTGCTTCCACACGAAGCTGGTGAGAGGCCTGAGTCTGCAGTGCACACTGGGTCCTGCTTCATTTTCACAAGGGCTGGAGAGGTAACGTGTCTGCCATCTGCTAATGGGAAGCCGAGGCTTGGACTGTGGTGGGCAGCCCTGGCTCAATCATATCTCCTTCTGGTGGGGCTGGCTGTGTCCCCGCTGTGACAGCCAGGAAGAGGATCCCCTCCGGCTGGGCAGACACTTCACAGCGGTCACCCCAGGCTAGATGGACCTGAACATACAGCACATTGTCACTGCACAGTCTCTTTTTGGGACCCTCACAAGATGATTCTAAACCCATATCCATGTGTAGAAGGTCAGGGGTCTGCAATGTGCTGTAAAGGATGATGGCCAAGGATTCCCATGCCACATTGGAGAGCAGTGGTGACACTGCTGTCCCTGAGCCAGGGTGCTCCTAGTGGCAGCAGAGGCAGCACTAAGCTGGAGAGCAGGCTGTGGACCTCGCTGGACGGAGCGTGGACCCCAGCTGGGGTGCCCACGCTGCCTGCTGCCCCTATGGAAGTGTGACACCAGACATACGGATGGGTGCAGGTGGTGAGGCCCCAGGGAGAGGCTCAGACCCCACACAGCCTGTGGAGGACCTCAGGGGAACGTCCTCTCCTGCTGGACAGGGGACAGGTCTGAGGTCATCGGGCACCTCACAGCACCCGGTGGAAGGGAGAGGAGGGTGAACTTGGACAACATGTCCATCAGCAGTGTTGCCATAAAGAGGTGGGGGGGCACCCACAGAGTGAGAAGTGGGCCGGGCAGATGAGTCCAGGGCTGGTGGAGACCACTGTCCAGAGAGGCACCATCCACGGGGACTTTGAGCACTGAGATCAGCGGGCAGCTGCAGGCCAGCGGGAGTCACCAGTCAGCAGGCGAAGGAGCCCTTAAGTCTGCAGGGGTGCCCGGGAGAGAGCCCAATGCAGGTGAGGATGGGCAAAGACCTAAGCAGGTGTGTCAGGAGAAAATCCTGGATCCTCAGACCCACCAGAGCCAGGTGCGGAACGCAGCCCGCAGCCATGCTAGAAGCATCCACAGGACATGTGGCTGGACTGAGGGGCACACCACTCCCTCCATGACCAGTAGCCAGAGGAGGTGACTGCCCTCAGCCTGTGGCTGGACTGAGGGGCACATCAGTCCCTCCATGGCCAGTAGCCAGAGGAGGTGACTGCCCTCTGGGACACCACATCCTCAACAGGACTCAGCCTTTGGAAATGGGAAGACCACGGGGTGAGCTGGGGAGAGGAGCCCATGGAGGGACATCGCCAGACTAAGTGTGGAGAGCTTGCCCAGACTGGGCTGAGAGGGACACTTGCTCATGGGTGTGGCAGAGAAGAGTGTTTTCCAGGCCCAGCAGGCCTGTCCCACAGGGCTGGGAGTGGGGACTGTACAGGGTGCCCTGTGCTCCTCAGGCTGCAGGCGGGCTGGGGCTTCATGTTGGGAAAGACACATTTTATATAAATCCACAAAGGAGGGTGAGGAGAGCTTCACAGGACTGATGGTTATTCATCCCAAACAAGAACACACTGAGTCCAATAGCAATAGAAGGAAACTGTTAAAATATGTGAAGCACATTTGCCAAACTTGGGACAGACACAGGCTGAGTGTCCACGTGGTCTGCCGCTCCATCCTGGAGGGTGAAGGCCAGCTCACTGGGCCCTATTCACACATATAGCTCTTGGTGGCACAGTGAGGGAGCAGAAGGCTGCTGTCCTTTCTTCCTAGATGGTATGATTTTATAACTCAGAAACCTGCCCACTGCTTATTATGAGAAAGACTTTTGTTTTGTAGATACAAAGAAGGCAAATGTGCAAAAATCAGTAGCTTTCTCTTTTAAACTATGAAAAATTTCTCATTTACAACAAAATTGGCAACAGCTTATTAATACCAAAAAAATTTATAAAAAGGAATAGTACATTATTAATCTATTTGTAAGACAGAAATACAGCCTACATTAGAATCCTAAAAACTATTTGGAAGAAATAACCCAAACACTAATATATAAAGAAATATGCCCGTTTCCTAGGGAAAACATATCATTGTGAAACTGGATTCCACGTCACTGTGTGCACGCACTGCAGTCCAGGCAGACACCACTGGCTGCTGCTGTCATCAAGGTGGGTTTGAAGCTGTGACCTATAGAGGGGAGACCTTCTGAGAGTCCCCAGTTCATCTCTGAAAAAGAAAGCAGGTGAGGAAGGACTGTGGAGAACTAACCCTTCCAGGGACCACACATGGGACAGGGCTGACTCCAGGACAGGCCTGCAGTGCACTGATGGAGTAGAGTGGACTTTGCCTTGGCTCCTCCTGAACCTTCCCCCTCTAGCTTCTTCTTATCTGCAACTACTGCCACCAGAGAGGGAGGAGACTCGGTTCCAAGACAGGTGGACATGGGTCTTGCCCTCCACAGCCCCAGGAAAGCAGGGGTGAACATCCTCTGGGTTGGGAGCTGGCAGCTGAGCTGCCTTCTGGGCCCCAGGTGTCCCAGTGTCCTCTGGATGCCCTGGCGCTCCCTCTGCTGATGGTGCGCTGGTGGATCTGTTCTCCAGTTTGGATGGTGCACCTACCCCCAGCTCAGCGGGTATGGCCATGAGCTGTGTCACCGGAAACTGGGGCTGTGCTGCTGGAGGCACTTCTGGTGGCACTGCAGCTGCAGAAAGAAAGAACCCAACATGACCGCCTTGCCCTGGGCATTTTCTACTTGCTGCCAGCACCTGCCCTGAGAGTAATGCAGCTCCTCTCCCATGGCACGTGTCTTCTCAGTCCAGGGCCACCAGGCTTTTGTGGCTCAGAACCAAAAACCAGTTCCTGTGGGGACAGCACAAGTCTTCCTCACACCATCATCCACCCCAGTGTCCTCGTCACAGGCCCAGACTCACTGGGATTGGGGTGCTCCAGCTGTGTCAGGAGTCCGTGAACATGGAGGCTCAGTTTCGTCCCAGGCATGGTGACCTTCAGGAAGGTTTCAAGACACCTCAGGGTTTTCAGACCCGAGGACCCAAGGAAGTCTTCAGGATTTGTAAGTAGCAGTGTTTGGATGATGGAGCAGAGGGTGCTGTGGAGGTGGGAGTGGGCAGACAGCCGTCAGCACCTGTCCCCTCAGGCTTGACCCGCCCAAGGACCCCTGCATGATGGGCTTCCCTCAGTGTGACTTGGCAGCCCCCAGGAAACAGGTGAGGTGGGCAATCCTTAGTGACGTGTGTGGCCAGCAGTCCCCCAGCTTCTGTCCAGTCTCCATGCGGGACTGGCAGGTGGGTGATATGGCATGATCGGCCGTGTTGGAGGGATCCTCACTGGGCCTGGCCCTGGGACCCTGGTCAATCCTCTGCTCCTGGAATCCCAGACCCTCCCCTCTCTGTCCTGCTGCAGGCAAAGTCCCTCTGCTGGGAGTCACAGCAGGGTGGACCTGGCTTTGCCCAGCCTCCTCTACACCAGCCTCCCAAGTGCCCCAACTGGAGAAGGGACCCTCCCTCTCCGACTAAAGACCACTCACTTCTTCACTTTAAACTGCTCCTCCTCCTCTTGTGCCCTGTGGTCTCCATCCCTAGAAAAGGACAGGTGGGTGTCACCTCTTAAAACCCAGGCCTCTTACCTCCTAGGTGCCTGGTGGGATTGACCAGCTTCCTGAGAGTTGGGGCTCCTGAGTGCTGGGAGGTGTGTCTCCCTCCTCCTGAGTGACAGGCTACCTTGAGAGACTGAATGGACCCACCACCCTCTGCCTCTCTGTCTCCAGGCCAGGACCCCGCATGCATCCCAGGGTTCCCTGTCAGGCTCCGTGGTGAACAGGGACCCTCCCAGAAGTGATCCACACTTTCCTTTTCTTCCCAAAGTGGAAGCTGCTTTCCTGAGTCCTCAGAGCTTGATGAGAGGCCCAGGGAGAAGCTCAGAGCCCTGGGCCCAGCCTGAGGCCAAAGTGCCAGGGCTCCTTCTCCTTGGTCCTGCACACACCCAGGCAGGGTGGTCCTTGTGGCCCCCTCCCTCCACAGTGATGGCTGACCTCCCCCACATGCTGGAGGGGGGCGGTCCCTGGGCAGGGAAAAGGGGCGCACCTTCTGCACAGCTGCTCCATCAGCTTGTGGTGCTGGGTCAGACTCTGGTACGTGCACAGGAATTTGTGGATGAAGGCCTCATTGCCCCTCTGCATGTCATTGATGATGTCCTCCACCCCCAGCACCTTGAATATCTGCACCAGCCTGGACAGGTCCTCTGGTGCAGCTTTGATCTGTTCCTCATAGTGTGGGTACAAAAGGGGACACTTCAACATGGAATCAGTGGCAACCTTCAAATGATGCTGGCGGATCATCAAGTGACATCCAAAGATGGTCCTGCTCTATTTTGTATCCTTTTCTCTCTCTCTCTGTCTTCTATTTCTCTCTCTCTCTCTCTCTCTCCTCTCTCTCTCTCTCTCTCTCTCTCACACACACACACACACACACACACACACACACACACACAAACACAGCCGTGAAGGCCTGCAGTCTCCAAGACAGGATCGGAGTGGGGGGCTACCCTAAGCTCACCTGCTCTGGGCTACTGTGTCTCATTCTCCAGTTTCTCCTAAACCTTTGCCAGATGGGAGGGGGCTGGAAACTATCCCAGCATCTCCACATTCGGGACAGGCCCCTGCTCAGGGTCTTCCTGAGGCCTGTGCAGCCACCCGTTGGGAGACAGCAAGAGCTCATGGCTCTGGATCGCTCTCTCCACACAACTGAACAGACTGGGCTGTGCCCGGTCTCTGGGTGCCTGGCTACCAGGGTTTCCAAGTTCTCTTTGTTCCATTGCCAGGAAGTGAGGTCACTTCCTGGGGTCCCCTTACCTGAGGCACTTCCTCACAAAACGTGAGCTGTCTTGGAGTCATCCTCTCCCCTGGCCTGTGACACAAGTGAGAGTGGCTGACCCACACACCCTCCCTCTGTGCTCAGCAAGGGCCTAAGGAGCAGCTTCCCAGGAGTGGGTGGCAGATGGGTTCAGATCCTTCCCCTCCTTGGGCTCTCTGTGTGACACTGGTTGAGCCATTGGAACTTGCAGGGCCTCCGTCACTGCCCACATGTCTTGCAGGGTCTTTCTGCCATGTGATCTGAGCTTGTCCCCAGGTGTGTGGGTCGTCACTCACCTGTATCACCTGGAAAGCCTCTAATGCTGGGGTCACAAACTGGTCACTCACAAACACACAGTTGAGGCAGTCACAGAGAGGAGGGAGTGAGGATGATAGGCCACACTCCATTCTGAGTCCAAACAGGGACTGAGGGAACGTGCCTGCCCTCCTGGCCATTTTATCTTCCTGGGCCAGGTCCTGAGCCTCCACCCGCCTCAGACCTGGCAACTCAGCACACGAGGCAGCTTCCTATTTTCTCATCCTCATATTGAGGCTCAGTGCAAGTAACTCCTCGCAGGTCAATTAGTCACTAACTAAAGATTCAGAGCTGGAACCAAGTCCCACGCTCCCCAACAAAGAGTCAGAAGTAGGATTTCTCCACTCCTCTCTGAGACCATGAAAGAGTTTCTTTCCCAAGAAAAAAATACTGTTTGCTTCTTCTGTTCTGTGTTCTTCTGGGTCCCAGGGATGGAACCCAAATGCGCTTAACCACGGCCCCTCCTGGCCTTGTTTGTTCACTGTTTGGAGAATGGGCCTCTGCTCCATTGAGGAGGGCCTCTCTCCTTTGCTGAGGCTGGTGTAAAACTAGTGTCCTCCAACCTCAGCCTCCCGAGTAACTGAACAGAGAGGAGTTTTCCACCGCTCCTGGAAGGAACAGTTCAACAATCAAAAGACACTGTCTCAGGGAGTCTCCTCAATGGCACTGTAGGTATGGTCACTGCGTCTCATCAATGATGAGGCTGGAACTAATGCTGTACCCATGACCACACTGCCAGCTGAAGGAGAGTAGGTCAAGACCCTGCCTCGGGAGAGCAGTGCAGAAGATCCCACTGCACAAGTGGTCGACCTGCTGTCCTGAGGCTTGATGGGCCCAAGGCAGTGACACAGGAGGACACACAGACTGCTGAGCGGTTTGCTCAGAACCCACAGTGTCTCAACACTGTGCTGCTGCACTGCAACCCAGGTCCATCAGCGTCCCCACTGGCCCCTGACCCACTGCTACACTGGCGGCCTTCCTGGCCCCCCTGCTGCCAGGACAGGGTTTTGGGTTTCCTGCTCCCTGGCTCTCAGCCTCCTCCTCCCTGAGAGGACACGCACGCACAGCCTCCTCACCTGCAGAGCAGGAAGGCAGCAGCCTCCACTTCTGGGCAGCTTCTCTGCTCTGTGGCACCACCCGTCTGTCCCTCCTGCTCTGGTCCAGGCCCTGGATGCTGGGTCTGGCAGTGACTCTGGGAGGCAGGGGCTGGAGACCCGCAGGCAGGGGCCAAAGAGCTCTTGGAGCTGCTCCAGAGATGGAAGGGGCAGGAAATGTGGGAGGAGTTCTAGGGGCAGAGGAGGAGCTTGTCTCACCACCTGGCCCAGCACCTTGGGCTGATGGGAGGAAGGTGACAGAGGTTTGCAGTTTGGACCACCGGGGTGATTCAATTTTAAAGGACACATTTTCAGTGGATTTTTATGAAAAGTAGCAGAGAAGTAGTGGTTTATTGACAGAGCACAGAAAGGAAAAGATTAGGATTGCCGCCATGCTCTTTCAGGAAAATACCCAAGTCAAACAGCAAAGCGATTCTAACTGCTCTGAGACATCAAGGTGGTGTGTGACGTGACTGGGCATTTCTCAGAATGGAGAGAGGGAAGCCAAGTCCTTGGGCAGCCATGGACCACCCATAATTGAAGATAGAGTGTCAGCAGAGGGGCAGTGTGAATTGATCCTCTCTGGAAGTTTGTTTATTTGGTTATTTTTTTATTTCTTTATTTTATTACCATGGATTGAACCCGGGGCACATTAAACACTGAGCCACATCTCCAGCCCTTTTTTTTTCCTTTAGAAACAGGGTCACACTGAGTAGTTTGGGGATTCCCTAAGTTGCTGGGTCCAATCCTGAACAAACCATTCTCCTACCTCAGCCTCCTGAGCCGCTGAGATTACGGGCGTGCACCGCACACCTGCTGAAAGTTTCTTTTCTGTGTAGGAGTATGTTGTTAATATTTGATATCAGGAAATGTATTACCAGCAACCCTGGAGTCTGGATCCAGACATTTCAGATCACATCTACTGTATTGTGTATTTGCTGTGGTGGTCTTGCTTTGTACTAACCTCTCTGAACTTCTGCTACAGGGAATCATTATAGCACTTTGGTTTAATGTGTCCTGCAAATTTTAGGCATTGGAAAAACTCACCCCCACATTCATAAATTGATGCTAATTGGAGGTGGGCCTTTAGGAAGTAATGAGCATTAGATGAAGTAAGAAGTGTGGTGTCCCCTGATGGCATTGGTGGTTTCATAAGAGGAGAACGGGAGAGCCTAAGCCTGCTTTCTGACCTGGTGATGATGCCATTGACCACATTGTGATGCAGCAAGAAGGCCCTCCCCAGAGGCAGGCACCTTGATCCCAGCCTGCAGAAATGAGAAAAAGACATTTTTCTTCTTTATAGATTACCCAGTCTCTGGCATTTTGTTGTAGTCACATAAGACAGTCTAAATAAAGTATCTCTCTCCTGGGTTTGTCATATGGATCAAATGGCTTCCTAGGCCAGGCATTCCTAACAAGCACCTGGCACGTGGAAAGTGCTAAATGCAAGTTAGATGTCAATATCATTATTTTTTGGCTAGTATATGAAATAATGCAAAAAAATGTTTTTTCCTGGAAGCTGAAATAGTCAATCTACCAAGGAATCAGAAATGAGGAAGTCACAAAGTCTTAGATGCAGCTGTGATTCAAATATGTGTTTTCTGTGTCTTGATTTGATCTGGAATACTGAATATGGCTTAAACTGAGAGTAAGTGTTCTTATAAAAATACCTGAATTGACGGCCCAACACTTAAGCCCAATGACTTGAGAGCAGATATAGGATCACAATTTCACGGGCACCTCAGCAACTCAGCCAGGCCCTAAGGAACTCAGCCAGGCCCTGACTCTAAATCATAAAGAAGGCCTGGGTCCTGGTTCAGTGGTCGAGCACCCCTTGGTTCCACTCTGGTACCAAAACAAAAACAAAGGAAACCCCAGCTAATCCCACCTAATTGGCATCATCCAAACTTTGAAGAATTTATGGAGTTGGAATGTCTCGAAGGAAGGTTTGGTTTTGTCTGTCTTGATGTCCAAGGTCCTCATCTCCAGCATCGCCCCTGCCCATGGACTTGTGATATAGAGATTGAACAGACATAGGCCTTCAATCAGTACAGGTTGATTAACATTATGGCAGGAACCAGCGACATGTGTGTCAGACGGTGGTCCTCGTGTCAGGGTTTCCTGGTTGTGACCAGAAGAGAAACAATTTAGAGGAGGATAAGTTTATTTTGGCTCAGGGTATGCAGAGGCTCAGTCCCGGTCTGTGGGCTCCAGACTCTGGGCTAAGGTGAGGCAGATCCTGGTGGAGGGTGCAGTAGAGAAAAGAGTCTCACAACAAGGCAGCCTGGAGACAGAGGCAGAAAGAGCAAGGGACTGGGACAAACTCTTACCCCAAGGACACACCCCATGACGTACTTTCTGCAGCCACACCCCGACCTGCCCACCTTCCTTCATCACATTCCAATTAGCTGCTCCTCAGCTGGTCAGTTCCCCATTGTGCACATTCCTGCATGGTCACGCGACAGGAGGTTTTGGGGGACACCTCATATCCCACGCCTTAAGAATCGTGAACTTTGGAGTCTAAAATCCGGATCTTTTGTTAACTGATAACTCAAAAACCGCTGGGGCAGGAGTGTGGAAGGAGGTACTTTTGCTTTTCCTAGTGGTTTGCCTTCCAATCTTCCTCTGGAGATACTTAGAAAATGCCCAGAATGGCTGCTGCACACCAAGTGCATCGAACCAGCCAGCGTACTGGCCCTAGGCAAGGGCTGCGAGATGGCACGCAAACCACCTGGACTGGAAATCTGAGTCCCAAGCGCCCTGGAGCCTGGTTCCCAGGCTCTGCAGTCCCGGCGGCACTGCTGCCCCTGCTGGCCATTCGTCCTGAACATGCACCCGCTCCCCTGTGGCTCTTCAAAAGATGAGGTGGTGCCCAGGCCAAAGGTCACAGCTGATAGAAACCTTGCAAGACTCAACCCTCCCAGGCAGCTGCCCAACAGCCCTCCGTGGGACCTGCAGGAAAATGTTCTCTTTCTCTGTCTGAGATTTGCTGAATCCACTGGTGTGGATGCAGTGCCATTTCAGTGTTTCCAAGAGATTTTTTCAAGTTAATTTTTTTTATTTAATTGCAATATATGGCCCTCATGTTTCCAAACGACTGGTAGGGCACTGTGACCATTCTGCTTTTTTGGAGGGGCGGGGGGGTGGGGCGACGTACGAGGGATTGAACCCAGGGAGCACTTAACCATTGAGCCAAATCCCCAGCCATGTTTTGAATTATAGAGACAGGGTATCACTGAGTTGCGCAAGGCCTCCATTTTGCTGAGGCTGGCTTGAACTTGGGATCATCCTGCCCCAGCCTCCAGGTCGGTGGGTTTACAGGCGTGTGTCACTGGGCCTCAATTGGAAGCAGATATTGATGACAGCATGTAGCTTGGGGACTTGACAGGAGCACCTGCTTGAGACACACAGAGGGGCAGCACTGTGCTAGTGCTAGGATCCAACACAGCATGCAGGGCTATTTGACCACCTGGTGGCAGTGTTAGGATAGCAGGAAATTTCGCTGCACTGGGAGGACCCAGGACCTCAGGGAATGCAGGGCCACAACCCGGGTTGGCTTTTTCTCTCCATCCCTGGAAGCCACCTCCTGTGGGACAGGCCTCATGCCACCCCACTTTTGGTGGAGATCTACACTGTGCCAGGCCTGCTCATGGGGTATAAGGTGCAGGACAGAGCAATGGTCAGAGAATCCAAGGAGTCAGAGCAGGAACCCACCACATGCCACTTGGTATCATGATTCAGAGGTGACTGGGGGAACGTGAACACACCCATGGGTTCAACAGGGTACAGAAAGGCTCGTGGAAGAGGTGACATTTGGGAGAAGATGAAGACAGTGGGTTTGGGTCAGTGATGACTTTAAAGGGTGGACCCTGTGCCAGTTCCCTTGGTTCTCTTCATAAACCTCCTTTCACATCGAATGAAAGTGGTGTTGCAGGGTGTTTTAATAGCTTTTCTCTTCGTGGTTAACAACGTGCACATATAATCATCTACATAGGAGAAAGGATAAACTGAGAGGTGATATGAAAAGTCAGGATCCTGGGAGCATGCCGAGATGCACGCCTGTAATCCCAGTGGCTCTGGAGGCTGAGGCAGGAGGATCCCCAGTTCAAAGCCAGCCTCAGCAACTCAGTGAGGCCCTGAGCAGCTCAGCGAGACCCTGTCTCTAATAAATACAAAATAGGGCTGGGGATGTGACTCAGTGGTTGAGCACCCTGGGTTCAATCCCTGGGACAAAAAAAAAAAAAAAAAAAAAAACTGCATCCAGGAGGGAGGCTGGCAGCAGCTGAGATCATAACCCTCTCCACACACCACCTTGGGGCTGTGCAGGGAAGCTGTCATCAGGGCCTCTCACATATGGTCTTTGAAATTCAATGAAAAAAATTGAAAGATTGTAATTAAAGTGAGCTCTCACCAGAGCAAGCAGATAAAGTTAATTATACGCTCAGAGGAGCATTTCTCTTCATTTTCTTTTTTTGAATGCAGTGGCGATGGCTGTCACCCCATTGTCCCCCATGGGCTTGTACAGAGAACTGACTGCACTCTGCTCACACTGAAAGAATCTGGAGTTTGGAACAGAGCATCCTTTCAGAGACAAATGATCTAACATAAAGGAAAGAAGGCAGGCTGGAAAGGAGGAGAGCCCACTCGGGAGTAGCTCTAAATAGAATGGAGTTCGGGGAAAAAATACAAAATGGGACACTGATTCCAAATGATTTAAAAAGAAAGCCTGGGGCTGGGGGAAGTGGCACATGCCTGTAATCCAAGGGCTCAGGAGGCTGAGGCAGGAGGATTGCCAGTTCTAGGTCAGCCTCAGCAACTCGAGGAGGCCATGAGCAACTTAGTTCGACTCTGTCTCAAGAAAATACAAAAGGACAGGAGATGCAGCTCAGAGGTTAAATGCTCCTGGGTTCAATGCCCAGTATGAAAAAAAAACACCAAAGAAGAAACCTGTTTATCTTCACCCTGTGACCACCAAGACCCCAGGCTTCAAGCTTAAAGAGAGGTCTCTGTAAAATGAGTTAATCTAGTCAAATCAAGCTAATGGCTGCAAAGAGATGGACAGAACTGTTGATTTGCTGTTCAATAATGTGCTGTCGATATGGGGCATAAAGCTCTTGGATTAATCAAGCCACTGAATCACAGCAACAGTTCAGACTGCCATTGATTTCTCAGCAATTAATGGTAATGATGCTAAAAAGCAAAGAGAGAGACAGATCTGACCTGAGCCTGTTCTCCCTTGCCAAAAGCAGCAGGGCTGTGTGCCTGGCCTAGGAGGTCCTTGGTACCTGGAATAGCGATGGGTACAGGATCCCTGTAAATTAGATCCTTGGCACTTGCAGCCTAAATTTCATCAGGAATTGACCCAGGGGCATACTGGAAACCAGCAAGAACCAGTCATGGATCATTGAATCTTCCTGTCTTATAATAGAGGTTTTCACATAATAACCAGTTTTTTTTTACAGAATTTTATTTGCAAAATAAGGTGTTAACCAATAATAAATAAATATGCTGCTATGTACCATGTCATAAATGAGAGAATGGAGAATTGCAGCAAAAACATTCCAGCATGTTATCTGAGCCTGATGGCAGGACTGTTCAATCTGCTTTCCACAAACAGTCCTTCATCAAACCTATCACTCACCCACTTTCACTGACCTTCATCTCAGGGGTTCTTTTTGCCCCAACAGTATCATGATGTATTCAATGATATATATGGTAATTCAGAGGTATAAAGGTTCAACCTGTGTAAACAGCAAGCGCTAACTAGATGCTATATCCACATGTCACACTTTATGTATCAACACACTGTGACTTAAAAGCCATAGATGGGGACAGAAAGCTTCAAAGATCTGCAGCACAGCTATTAACTGAAAAGAAATTTCAAGAAAATATTTTCAGAGCTAAAGGGGAACATTTCATGACCTTAAGAGAGTAACTTCTTCAAGAAACTATAACAACCCTCATTGCCTATGGACCCAATAACAAATTTCAAAATATCTGAAGTAAAAATGAATAAAACTAGAAAGACAAATCCACAATCACATTTGCAGATTTCCAACCCTTCACCTTCCTGGCAGGAGTGCTGACCTGGAAGGCATGACAACAGTATCGGCCACTTTGGCCTAGTGCTGTTTACAGGGAATCATAAGCAAAATGGCAAGTAGAAAGTTAAGAAGGACAGACTGTATTCTGTCATAAAATATGCTGTGAGAAATTTTAAAAATTTGAAATCATGCACACTGTGTTTCCTGCATGATTTCTTTCTTTTACCTTTACTGGTTTTCCATTATTTTTGACAGTGACATCTAAATAATTTTTTCTCACACATGTAGACAGGGTAGTAATGTCTGGCTCACTCACCATCCTTCCCATCTCACCCCCACCCTCCCTCACTCCCCTCTGCATAGAATGTCACTCTTCCCTACACCCCCACTGTGGACCAGCCTCAGCTTATCAAAACATTCAGCCTTTGGTGTTTTGGGATTGGCTTGTTTCACTTAGCATGATAGACAGTCTCCAGCTCCATCCATTTATTTACCTGGAAACGCCAAAAAAAGATCAGTTGATGATCACATTTCCAATTCCCATCACAGATCACAAGAGACTGATTGACTTAACTCTATTAACATTGTAACTTTCATGCTTAGAAAACATTAAAGACAGAAAAATAACCAAGGGGGAAACTGCACACCTGAAAAAAATCACAGTTTATAAAATGTGATTGTTGCTTATGAACTGATGAGGAGAGATACACAGAGCATTGGAATTTCATAAACAGGAATAATTTCTAGTCAGTATAGATGTGAAAAGAAACCTCATCACTGATAAAGCAAGGCAAAGGGAAGGCAGCTGAGGTACTGTGAGCAAAGCTTATCTGTGAAAGAATTATCCACCAGTTGTGGTGCATGCCTGTAATGCCAGCAGCTTGGGAGGCTGAGGCAGGAGGATGGAGTTCAAAGCCAGCCTCAGCAACTCAGTGAGACCCTAGGCACCTCAGTGAGATCCTGTCACTAAATCAAATTTAAAAAGGGCTGTGGATGTGGCTCGGTGGTTAAGCATTCCTGGTTCAATTCTTAGTACCAATAACAAACAAACAAACAGAAAACAAAAAACAATTTAAAAAGCACATTTTGACAGAGGGGAGACAGGCCTCATACCTTGTCCTTTCAGGAGACAGTACAAGAAATATGACTGCCATATTCTGTCCTGAAGCAGCCCATAAGCAATCTCTCCTTCCCAAAGTAAGTCTGTCCAAAGGTGCCCTTCCCATTCCTGAGACAATAGGTGTCATCTCGTCTCAACAGACACGAGAGGAATCTGTAGTAGGCATTGCTGCTCACCCAAGTCTGTTACCAGAGGCTCAGGGCCCCTGTGCCCCAGGAGCTTCTGCAGGAGAGACCAGTCTTCATCCGAGTTGGCACAAAAAACACAGGCTGCCTGTTTCTTTGGGTCTTCATTTCCAGGGCTCGCATGTCCCACGGAACTTACATTAAGAACATCTGCATGCTTTGGGCAGTTAATCTGTCTATTTATTTATTGATTGATTTTGTACCACGGATAGAAACCAGGGTGCTTAAACCCTGAGCCACACCCGCAGCCCTTTTTATATTTTTGTAGAGACGGGGGTCTCACTGAGGTGCGTAGGGCCTCACTAAGTTGCTAAGGCTGGCTTTGAACTGCAACCCCCTGCCTCAGCCCCTGAGCTGCTGGCATTTCAGGCATGCACCACCTCGCCCGGCAACCTCAGCCATGAAGCTGGCAGCAGCTGAGGGAAGGATATTACTCCTTCTGCCCTCACAGGTCTTCTGTTCAGTATTCAGAATGTCCTGGAGAAATAAGTGTTCTGATTCCTACAGACTGTATCCAGATGTCAAATGTCCACACTCCTTCATGGAGCAATGACTCTCTAGGGCTTTGGATTAAGAAATAATCACACAAGTATGGAAAGCACATGGGTCCTCACATCATCCACATGCAATCCACGTTCCTAACAGCGGAGACATGGAAAGGGTCCAAGCTGATACCAGTTCAGGACTGACAGGGAGCAGCTGACCCATAATATGATGGGCTCCTATGTGGTCAGTTCCTATTTACTGATGCAGCCAGATGCCACGGACCTGGTGGAATGGACAAAACAACTTCAAAAGTGCAAGGGTGGATCCATCGTATGGCTGGATCTAAGCCCGTTTCCATGAAGCTGCTTTTCTAAATGTGACTTCCAAAACCAGGCTTAGTTCTACTGCTGGAATCCTGGTCCCTGCAACACAGCCTGGTACTTTGTCATGTTTGTTGAATGAATAAAAGATGTTTGGAGAGCTCTTCAGTAGTGGTGGAGTGCTGGTGGTTATTTTCTTTACTGTTCTGTTTTCTGCATCATTTGAGTTGTCTTGGAAATGCATATTTTGTTGGGCATTGTGGTCCTTGCCTGTGAAGTGGCTTGGGAGGCTGAGGCAGGAGGACCACAAGTTCAAAGCCAGTCTCAACAAAGGCAAGGCCCTAAGCAACTTCCTGAGATCCTATCTCTAAATAAAATACAAAATGGGGCTGTGGAGGTGGCTCTTTGCCCCTGAGTTCAGAGCCCATCACCCAACACCCACCAGATAAAGCAGAATAGTCACACTGACCTACCAGTCAACTGGTACATGAAGCACAAATATTGCAATGAAGTAAAAAAAAATTCACTGAAGAAAATCTCTGGACACACTGAAATCACATCAACCAAGTGTGGATTCAGTAAATCTCAGACAAGGGAAAAAGAACTTTCTACAAGGTCACCGCTCTTATTTTCTGAATTGGTGCTTGACTGACCTCCCGGGCAAGAACTCGCACCCAATTGGCACTTTACGCCCCACCCATACCCCTAGCAACAAGGCTCACACAATCAACTCTCACCCCATTTCATGTCCCAACCAATCAGCCTCTTCCCATCCTATATAAGTGTGTACCCTTTAAAAATAAAACAGAACTGCTACAGCGATTGGCTTTGGCTCATATCTCCATGTGATTCTTCTCATTGGTGCCAAAACCTGGGAGGGGTAACTCCTCAAATATCGAGGACCCACTCCATCTCCCTGGTCAAAGCTTCTCACCCTCATCCACCTTCTTGAGCACTGGCTACCTTGCAACCACCACCAGCCAATTTCTAGGTGAGTCACCCCTCGGGAGGCAGCTGCCCTTAAGTTGACTATTGCAGGGTGTCTGGCCATGATCGTCCAGCAGTCCCTGACTCTGGGTTATAGGGAGGAGATCACACCCCACCTCGGTCTTTATGGCCACAGTGGACTCCTACATGCCTCTTCTGTTATCCAATCGGGCAGGAGAAAACAATAGACCCTTTCTTATTCCTTTCTCTTTTTCTCTACCTTCTCCTACCTTCCTCCATTTTCTGGTAAAAACCTAGTGCTAGGTTCTCTGCAGCCTCCAGTCCGGCCTCTGGCATTTCTGCCTGACAAGGGAATCCTCAGGTGACGATCTGACTTTCCTCTGCCCCCAACCCTACTGGATCCCTGAATGGTTTTTCTCCTTGGGGACACCTAAGTGAGTCATCCATTCATTTTTCTGGGCCGGAGATTTCTCTTTCTCTCTGTCTCTCTCTCTCTCTCTCTCTCTCTCTCTCTCTCTCTCCTCTCTCTCTCTCTCTCTCTCCTTCTCTTTCTCTCTCTCTGTCTACTTTCAAAGGATGATGGGGGCCTCTTCTTCCCTCCTGAATGACTCCCCCTTAAAATGTTTACTCGACAATTTGGCTCACCTCTCACTGACCCCAGACATCAAGCCAAAAACTCTCATCAAATTAAGTACTCAGGACTGGCCTTCTTATCACTTAGAAATCAAAATCAATGGTCTCCTGAAGGCTCCCTTGACCCTCAGACTCTGAGAGATCTTTTCAACTATTGGCAGCGCTTAAAAAAGTGGAAGGAGATTCCCTACATTGAGGCTTTCTCCCTCCAGTCCCACCCTGACCTCTGCACCCCTTGAAGACCTCACCAAGTTCTTTTAGCCTGCAACCTCGCACTACCCCCTTCTGAGTCCTCCTCCTTTGACCAGCAGATGAACCCCCTCCTTATCATTCCCCTCCTTCTGCTCCCACTTCCACGGCCCCTTCTTCGCCTGCTTCTGCTTCATCACCATTTTCCTCTTCACCACCATCTTCTTCTGCGGTGTTCCCCCTTCAGCTCCTTTAGTCCACCAGCCACCAAGTCCCATATCCACAACCAAATTACCCAGCCCCATACAATGGCACCCTTATGAGAAGTTGCTGGACCAAAGGTTTTATTCAGGTCCATGTTCCCTTTTCTATGACTGACCTTACTCAAATTAGAAAAAAGGCTAGGTTCTTTCACTACTGACCCTACTACTTCCGTGAATTACAATGGATCCTACAGGCCTATATTCTTACTCACCATGACATTTACATGCTCTTGGGTAACTACTTCCCGAGGAACACAGATGGGTCTGGGATCCAGCTCAAGCTCATGCAGATGACACTCACTGGGTCAACCCCAATCACCCTACTGGCCCCCATGCAGTCCCCGAACAAGACCCAGACTGGAACTATAACACCACAGCCAGACTACAATTAAGAAATCAGTTTGCTGCCTGTAAATTGCTGGCCTAAAAAAGGCCACTCACACGGCAGTAAACTTCAAAAAAATCCAAGAGATAATCCAAAGAAAGGATGAAACCCCTCTGAATTCTTAGATCACTAAAGCCCCAACAATACACCAACTTAGATCCTGAAACCCCCGATGACAGGCATGTCCTTATGACATATTTCCTGTCCCGGAGCTACTCAGACATAAAAGCTATATTAAAGAAACTTGAACAAGGGCCTGTAAGACCTCAGACCAAAATTCTGGCTCTGGCTTTTAAGGTTTTCCATAACAGGGATGAGGAAGCAGAACGCCATAAGTACCATAGGATGAAAAGGCAGAAAGCAACAAATTTCAGATGCTCACCATGTCCTACAGAGGGCCCATCAGGGCCAATGCCAGCAACCTATGCAATGTTCCAATCCACCAGGGAGCCTGTTTTAAGTGTGTCAAAGAGGGTCATTGGGCTAAAGCATTCCCTACTCCTAGGATCCCCAACACGCCTTGCCCTAAATGTCAGCAAATGGGCCACTGAGGTTCAGACTGTCCCACCTCCCGAAGGGGAGTTGTGGCCAAAAATCCCAGTAGTGACCTCTTGGGCCTTGTGCTAAATGACTGATGGGGCCTTGGGTTCTCCTTCCCAGCTGTTACTATCAAAAGGCAGGAACCCAGGGTGCAACTCCAAGTAGATGGGTGCAGCATCAACTTCCTCCTAGATACAGGGGCCACCTTTTCGGTCTTGAGGGAGTTTTGGGAACCCACACTGCCTTCATCCTCTCCTATTGTTGGAGTAGGAGGGAAAACCACTCCCATTAAAAAACCTCCTCTCCTGCTCTATAGACAGTTTCCCTTTTTCCCATTCTTTCCTTGTAATGCCCCAATGTCCAGTACCACTTCTCAGTAGGGATATCCTCTCACTCCTCAAGGCTACAATTGCTATACAGCCTCCATCACTCCCCACACATTTTTTTTTTTTTGCAAATAGAGAGGAAAGGGAGGATCATGCTGCAGAATCAAGTCTAAAAAATACCACAGATGATCTAGTTTCACCTAAGCATGATAGAGGGCCTCCTCCTACCCAGAGAACCAGAGCCCCTCTCCTATTTACTTGCTTATTAACTGTCCCCACAGCAAAGGCCGCCCTCCAGGCCTCCCTCCTGCTGCCCCAGCCATGGTCTGGATCTGATCGGCATCAGCAGAGGACATGGCTGCCACATTGTATCTCCCTCGCATGCTGGGATATAAAAAGTGACCCACCCCAATGAACACCACTAATCAAGATGAGCTAGGTTCCTGTGGGGAGAGAACAGTGCTGGGGACCACCAGCCCACAGGGGACGTCAGTCCTGCAACAGGCCCTTGGAGGGAAGGAGTCCAGCAGCTCCTCCAAGGGGCAGCCCCACCAGGCGGGCCTCTCTCACCAGTAGTGAGTTTACTTAGCTGGGCTTTCTCTTTTTGTTCCTTGACTGCTGGCTTCTACTGTTCTTGTCCCATAACTTGGGGGTGGTGATCATCTGTGATACACAGAGGCATCTTCTCTTTGACAGAAGCAAAGGGTCTTCTTCATTTTGTAACCAGGGGAACGTTGGAATTGGAGAGATGTCACACTGAGGCAGAAGACCCCCCTTTCTGTCCCAAGTGTTCCTGCTGGTCCTGGGCTCTCATGGTTTTGCTATTCCAGCAGGAAACTGGTTGACTGGTGGCTCTTTTCAACTGCTTGTTCAAAATTATTGGGACTCTAGGACTTAAAATGTGCCAGTAAACCCCAGCAGAGGCATTTGCCAGGTAAGAAACCTCACAGGGAGGGGCGTCTAAGAGCCCATTTTAAAGTTGACCCGAGACGTGTGTTCCCCACAGAAGACCAGGCAGCATTCTTTCCTTCCTCCAAGATGATGTGGAGAGCAATTGAAACCACAGAAGCTCCTTGAGAAGGTGACCTTCCATTGGCTCCACAGTGTCAAGCCCACGAAAGTTAAATCTTCCAATTTCAGTAGAAGGTCACCATGTATGCAATTGTCAATTTCCTGTGGTAGATTCTGCAGGACATCTCAATAACTGAAAAGTCACTGAAGGAAACTGCATGGTGGGTGTCAGGGCACCCTCACTGCCTCCCATTAGAACAGACCCGCGACCTCCGACTCGCCAGTCGTCTGGATGCGGGTGCCGTGCTGACTAGCTTCTGATGCCCCAGTTCCGGAGTCTGGTGTCAGATGAGTGTCACCACATTTTTTAATAGCTCTCTTAGCTGATGATTTCACAATCCCTTTCTGCTCCGATTGCATAGGTCCTACCCAAGACCACCCGAAATGCAAGCACTTCCCTATCCCCATCCCTTGTAAACCCCATTATCTGGGACATCTGTAACCCTTCTATAGTCACCTGTCCCCTATTAAGATCCAACTCAAAGACCCCACTCATTTTTCTAATCAATCCCAATATGATTACCCACTGCCTCATAATTGGCCTCTAGCACATCATATGGGACCTCCTAAAAAAAGGATACTTACGACCCACTCACTCTCCTTTCAATACCCCTATCCTAGCACTTTAAAAACCTAATTGTTCTTAGTGCAAGACCTTCACCTCATCAACTTCCATTATCCCTATCCACCCCCTCATCCCTAACCCCTACACTCTTCTCTCCCAAATCCCTGCTACTTCCACTCATTTCTCAGTAATAGATCTCAAGGATGCTTTATTTCTATTCCCCTTGCACCTGAATCCCAAGACATTTTTGCTTTTACCTGGATGAACCCAGAAACCAGACACTCTCAACAGCTTACATGGACAGTCCTTCCCCAGGGTTTTAGGGATAGTCCCCATCAATTTGGACAAGTCCTGGCAACAGACCTAAAGGACTTCTACTCAACTTGCCGTGACTCCACTCTCCTTCAATATGTAGATGATCTCCTTCTCTGCAGCCCCTCTATGGAAAGCTCAAAGCATGACTCCATATCCCTACTCAACTTCTGGCCTGCAAGCACTACACATGCCTCAAAAGGCCCAACTGTCCTGTCCCATGGTCACTTATCTCGGGTTCTCCATCCCATGGAAGGAAGGCCATCACTACTGATAGGAAACATCTCATTAGCTCCCTCCCCATTCCCCAAATTAAAGCTGAAATCTTATCCTTCCTGGGATTAGCAGGATATTTTAGGGCATGGATTCCCAATTATTCCCTCCTAGCAAGGCTTTTATACGACATGGCAAAGGGCCCTCAAAATGAGCTGTTACCCTCCACTCCCGACCGGCCTTTCCACATATTAAAAAGGGCACTCCTCCAGGCCCCAGCCCTCCACCTGCCAGACCTAAAAAAACCTTTTCTTCTCTATGTTCATGAAAAGGGAGGCCAAAATTTAGGAGTCCTTGGACAAAACTATGGGCCAACTTTTGCCCCAGTAGCCTATCTCCAGGCAGTTGGACCCTACTGTTAGAGGATGGGCTCCCTGCCTATGCACCTTGGCAGCCAGCCATGATCTTAAAAAGGAAGCTGTAAACTCACCTTTGCCTCTCCTCATGATTCTTTCACCACATCACTTGAAAGACCTCCTGACCTACAAAGGGTTGCAATCTCTCCCCCCTTTCAGGATTCTTTCCCTACTGGTATCATTCTTACAGAACCCCACTATATCTTTCAAACCATGTCCCCCATTGAATTCCACCTCCTTGCTCCCTATCAACTAACTTGCCAGAGCCCCCAGTCCATAACTATATTGAAGCCCTGGAGACTTTTCTGCCCTGCCCCACAACCATCTCTGAGGAGCCTTTGTCTTGTCCTGACTTCACATGGTTTTCTGATGAGAGTTCCTTTATGCAGGATGGGGTCAGAGCGGCAGGATATGCCGTTGTCTCCCTCTCCTCTATAATCGAAGCAAAACCCCTTCTACCAAACACCACTAACCAACAGGACAAACTCATAGCAGCTACCAGGGCTTGTGAACTGGCTACAGATAAAACCTTATCTTTTTACACTGATTCCAAATATGTTTTTCATGTTCTATTGTCCCATGCTGCCATATGGAAAGAAAGGGGACTCCTAACAACCAAGGGCACCTCTATCACTAACTCAAAACTCATTTCTGACCTATTGGAAGCCTCAAAGTTACCATCTAAACTTGGTATCACACACTGTAAAGCTCACCAAACTGACTCCTCCCTATCGCAGTGGGCAATTTCAAAGTCGATCAAGCTGCACGATCCGCCGCCCTCCAAACTTCCAATCCCTCTCCATTGCTCACACTCACTTCTCCGGAGAATATGTCTGAACAAGATCATCAACATCTTTTCCATTTTCTCCATTCCCTGTTTCACTCTAGCCCCCAAAGTCTTGAAACGTTTCTTCGATCTTTTTTCACCCTCTGGGGATGATAGAGCCCCCTTACAGGGCATCTCCTCAACATGCCACATTTGTCAATGAGCCAATTCTAAACACCCATATGGCCTAAACCCTTCCCTTCCCATCAGGCTTGAGGGCACATCCTCGCAGCTGACTGGCAAATTGACTTCACCAATATGCCCAGGGTTAAACACATGAAGTACCTACTAGTACTGGTGAATACCTTTCCAGATGGGTCGGGGCTTTTCCTACATCCAACAAAAGGGCCTCTACCATTGCTAATATCCTAATGACTCAAATCATCCCTCGATTTGGGATGCCCACATCCATTCAATCCAACAATGGCACAGAATTTTTTCCTAAGTCACTCAGGCCCTCACTCACGCCCTATCTCTCCCATGGCATTTTCATTGTCCCTACTGCCCCACAGGCCTCAGGGAAGGTTGAAAGAACAAATAGATCCCTTAAGGATATCCTCACTAAACTAGCTATGGAATTAAGTTTGGACTGGGTTAAATTACTCCCTTTGGTCCTTTTACGCTTGTGAGCCTTGCCCAAGAAACCTTCACTTCCCTCCCCATTCCAGGTCATGTACGGTCGCCCTCTCATTCCCATGGACTCTCACCCAAGCCTTGGCCTATTTCTGACAAAATACCCCTTCTTACCCCTTCTTTTCCACCATCAAACCAAACTATGGAAACACCAGGACTGGCTCCTTCCTGATCCCAGTCTCTCTCAAAATCCTTTTCCTTTGACACCCGGGCAATCTGTCCATTACTATCCTCCAAGGGAAAGAAACACTTTACAACCAAAATGAGAAGGACCTGTAGAAGTCACCTAATGTATTCCAACAGCTGATGAGCTAGCAGTCCCCCACAACCAACTTACCCCATGGATTCATATTTCTAGGCTCAAACCAGTCTCCTGCCCCGCCGATCCAAAAGAAGCTCATCAGGAAACTCCTTCTCATGAAGCTTATCCCAGATTCTCCTGTTCTCCCTCCCCTCAAAACCCTCCAAAACTACATTTTTCTTGCATCTCACTCCTCAAACCCATACCCAAAATACTCAAACCATACACTAAAATGTTCAACTCTGGACTGTTGCTCCACCTACTCCTCCTAGTACTCCCAAGTCTCCCCTCACATGCCACAACTTTTGTCTGGACATTCAAAATCAGAGGGACCTACACCGAACATAGCACCAAATCTACTCATCTACTTCCCACCTCTGCATCCTCTCCAAAAACAGGACGTTCAGCTCCAATAACCCTTATGTTCACACCATCAACCAAGGTCTCCTTCAGTCAGCCCCAGTTCTCTCCCTACTCTGCTTCATCTATGACCAGACTAAAGATCACTGTCATTGGTAGCCTGATGTTTATGGGGGTTGTCCATATTGGTCATGCAACATTCACTACCTGGGTCACCCCACCCCTGGGCATCATCCCAACTCGCCTCAAACAATCTCCAGAAACATGACAACTGCTCAAGTTCACTCACTATCAAAGACCCCTGGGACCCACGCTGGGCAACCTGAGAGAGAGCCTTCATTTATCACAGAACTTGGTCTAAACCTCATGGGACCTTTCTCATCTCTCGTGAACTCACACCCATAGGGTCACAAATCTCTCAAGTTGCTTCAGATATACAACATTCAGAAAAGATTCTTAACCAGACCTTACAAAATACATCCTCACCTTCTGGTTGTACCTATTCTTGGCCACACCTTATCCAAGATACAGCAAGATTTCTAAATCTCACCTCTGCTGATCCTAAAAATTGCTACTTAAGTGCCTCCTTGCAACAACCCTCCTGGCCACAGTCCCCCTGAACTCCTCTAACTACTCATTTCTATCTCTGCAAAACCAATGACACCTATCCATGCTGCCCCTTACAGGAACCTGAACCAGATCACTTCATTCATTGACTTCTCACATCTTCACCCTCAATATATCCTTCAGGTATACTTTGCCACACTTATACCACTATTACAAGTGATGTATATACCCATGGACATTCTTCTGGTGCAACACCACTGTCAGTAACCAGCTTCACATCGATTCCACTTCTCCATGTGTCCTTATCACACTGGTGCCTCAATTGACCATCTGCAGCTCCTCTGAGATTCAATTTTTTCCTTCCTCCCCATGGCAGAAACGAGCTGCCTTCCTACCTATACTTGTGGGAATGCCAGTAACCTCTTCTATCACCAGAGTTGCTCTTTCAGGCAGAACCTTTGGTCACTCTCTGTGGGCCATGGAAGATTTGAACACCAAACTTGAAGGCGCCCTCACTTCAACAGTCGAATCCCTAGCTCCTTACAAAAACAGGTGACCTCTTTGGCCCAGGTAACACTGCAAAACTGCAGGGCCATAGATCTTCTCACATCTGAAAAAGGAGGTACTTGTTTGTTCTTCAGAGAAGAATGTTGTTATTACATAAATGAATCCAGGTTGGTAGAAGAGAACACTGTTAAACTACAGGATTAAGCTGCAGGGCTTTGAGGACATACTTCCAGTTCCCCTCTTTCATCTTGGTTCCAGTCCTCCTTCCTTGCATGGGTACTCCCAATCCAGGGTTTAATACTCCTCATTTTTCTCACCTGTCTCTTTTACCCTGCTTGTTAAAGTTCCTTCAATGAGAACTTCAAACTATTTCTAACCAAACTTTCAACCAGCTTCTTCTCAGGTACTATCAACCACTAGCTACAGATGACATCCCCACATCCCCTGGGGACATCTTACCACCACCTGTTAAGGAAAAACTACTCAGCTCAAGGAACTCTTTCCTCACATCCATTCACCAGAACACTTGCCTCATTCCACCGAGGCGCTACAAGGACATTCACCAACCTCACCCCCAAAAAACCTTCCCTTTTCGACCTTGTTATGGGGTCTCCTGACCATATTTCTCCCAAAACCTCTACACCTTCCCGACTTTGCCCCCATCCAGCAGGAAGTAGCCAGTTTGAGCAACACCCCATTCCAAAATATAAAAAAAAAGGGGAAGAGAAATATAAGGTCACCTCTCTTACGTTTTCCAATCGGCGCTTTACTGACCTCTCCCGCTGGCACAAACTCCCACCCAATCAGCGCTTGAGACCCTACACAGACCCTAGCAACAAGGCTCAGCCAATCAACTCTTACCCCGTTTCATGCCCAAACCAATCAGCCTCATCATGGCCTATATAAGTGTACATTTTAAAATAAACAGATCTGTCCAGGTTTGGCTTGGCTCATGTCTCTTGATCTGTTCACTTTCCCTTGGATTAAGTAGTGAACATTAAAACAACAGCTGTAGCATAGTCTAGGGATGATACGGGAACCAGGTTAGACTGCTTCATTTGTACCATTTATTTCCCATCTCTGTAACTGCCTCATCTGTGTGTTTGTGAGAGACCAGCCTGTGACCACAGCATTAGAGGCTCCCCAGGTGATACAGGTGAGTGATGACCCACACACATGGGGAAATCTGAGAGAAGATGGCAGAAGGACCCTGCAAGACATGTGGGCAGCTAGGGAGGCCCTGCAAGCTCCAATGGCTCATCCAGTGTCACACAGAGAGCCAAGAAGGGAAAGGGTCTGAACCCATCTGCCTCCCACTCCTGGGAAGCTGCTCCCCATGCCTTTGCTGAGCACAGAGGGAGGGTGTGTGGGTCAGTCACTCTGACTTGTGTCACAGACCAGGGGAGTGGACAACTCCAAGATGGCTTCTGTTTTGTGAGGAAGTGCCTCAGGTAAGGGGACCCCAGGAAGTGACCTCACTTCCTGGCAATGGAACAAAGAGAACTTGGAACCCTGGTAGCCAGGCACCCAGAGACCAGGCACAGCCCAGTATGTTCAGTTGTGTGGAGAGAGTGATCCAGAGCCATGACCTCTTGCTGTCTCCGGAAAGGTGGCTGTGCACGCCTCAGGAAGACCCTGAGCAGGGGCCTGTCCTGAACGTGGAGGCGCTGAATCAGTGTCCGGCCCCCTCCCCTCTGCTGAAGGTTTAGGAGAAACTGGAGAATGAGGTACAGTAGCCCAGAACAGGTGAACTTAGGCTAGTCCCCACTCTGATCCTGTCTTGGAGAACCCAGAGCCTCACAGCCATGGAACAGAGAGGGGGCAGGAAGAGGGGGAGGGAGACAGGAGGACTTTTTGGATTTCAATTGATATGCCAACATCATTTGCAACACCATTAACAGGTGGTGGTAAGATGTCCCAAGGGGGATGAGGGGATGTCATGCAACCACTATTTCCATGTTGAAGTGTCCCCTTTGGTCCCCACACTAGGAGGAACACAGCAATGCTGCGCCAGGGGACTTGTCCAGCCAGGTGCAGACATTCAAAGCACTCATGCAGGAGGACATTACCATGGCCTGGTGCCTGCCCTGCAGAGGGACAATGAGGCTTTGCTCCATGAATTCCAGTGCACCTACCAGAATCTGACCAGCACCCACAAGCTGATGGAGCAGCTGTGCACAATGTGCGCCCCTTCTCCCCGCCCTGGTACCCCCCCTCCAGCATGTGTGGGAACTCAACATCACTGAACCCTGTCACTGGGGAAGGAGGGGCCGCCAGGACCACCCTGCCTGGGTGTGTGCAGGACCAAGGAGCAGCGCTGGCACCTTGGCCTCAGGCTGGGGCCCAAGGCTCTGAGCTTCTCCCTGGGCCTGTCCTCAAGCTCTGAGGCCTCAGGAAAGCAGCTTCCACTTATGGGAAGAAGAGGAAAGTGTGGATCACTTCTGGGAGGGTCCCTGATTACCACGGAGCCAGACAGGGACCCCTGGGATGCATGTGGGGACCCGGGCCAGGAGACAGAGAGGCAGAGTGTGCTGGGTCCATTCATCTCTCATGGTAGCCAGTCACTCAGGAGAAGGGAGACAACTCCCAGCACTGGGGCTCCATGACTCCGGGAAGCTGGTCAATCCCACTAGGCACCTAAGAGTTAAAGGGACTGGGATGTAAGACGTGACACCTGCCTGGCCTTCTCTAGGTGTGGAGACCTCAGGGCACAAGTGGAGGAGGAGCAGCTTAAAGTGAAGAAGTGAGTGGTCTTTAGTCGAAGAGGGAGGGTCCCCTTCACCAGATGGGCACTTGGGAGGCTGGTGTAGAGGAGCTGGGCAAAGCCAGGTCCACCCTGCTATGACTCCCAGCAGAGGGCTTTGCCTATAGCAGGACACAGAGGGGAGGGTCAGGGATCCAAGGAGCAGAGGATTGGCCGGTGTCCCAGGGCCAGGCCCCGTGAGGATGCCTCCAACACGGCGATCCTGCCAGAGCACCCACACTCTCCTGCATGGAGACTGGACAGAAGCTGGGGAACCACCAGCCACACATGTCACTGCCCAGTTGCCGGGGCTGCCAAGCCATGCTGAGGGAAGCTCATCACACAGGGGGCCTTGGGACTGTCCAGCCTGAGGTGCCAGGTGCTGATGGCTGCCTGCCCACTCTCACCTCCACAGCACCCTCTGCTCCATCATTAAAATGCTGCAGCATACAAGTTCTGAAGACTTCCTGGGGGCCCTGAATGTGGACACCCCAAGGCGTCTCAACAACTTCCAGCAGCGCACCATGCCTGGGATGGAGCTGCAGCACACCATGCCTGGGATGGAGCTCCATGTTCACGAACTCCTGGCACAGTTGGAGGACCCTGATGCCAGTGAGTCTGGGCCTGTGAGGAGGACACTGGGTTGATGATGGTGTGAGGAAGCCTTGTGCTGTCCCACAGAGGAACTGGTTTTTGATTCTGAGCCACACAAGCCTGGTGGCCCTGGTCTGAGAAGACACCTGTGGTGGGAGAGGAGCTACATTACTCTCAGGGCAGGTGCTGGCAGCAAGCGGAAAATGCCCAGGGCAAGGCGGTCATGTTGGGCTCTTTCCTTCTGCAGCTGCAGTGCCACAGTGACCAAGGGACATAGGTCCATGATCACGGGAAGATGCAGCTTATACCTGGGTGTGTCAGGGATCCTGCTGCTCCCATCAGGCTTTAAATCTTGCTGCCTTTCCAGATGTTTGCAACTGATCCAGCTGAAGACTTGCTCTGCACCCCTCCTCTCTCTTGGGCCCCTCCCTGTAGTGGTTTGGTTTGGGGTTGGGGACTCCATGCTTGTTTTCTTCTCTGGTAACCTGTCCTCAAGAACCTTCAAGTCTCAGGCTTGACAACATTTCTTTACCCATAAATCCTTTACTCGTCACCTGCCTTCATTCTGCCTCTTTGCTGCCTCCATTCTGCCTGGTGAGGACATCAGCTGCTCAGTTCCTCTGTCACCTCCCCTTGTTCCATGTCTGTCCTGATGAAATTCCAGGAATGAAAAGGGGAGAAGTCCATGGGCAGGGCCATGGGTCTCTCAGGGGAGCTGCCGAAGAACAAATAGGCCTGTGGCAAGCAGGGAGCAAGGGAGGGAGGGGAAAAAGAAAAGGAAAGACGAGAACAAGCTGTGGTCCCCAGGGCGTGCTCCCTATTGATACTGCCATTTAACAGTGATGAGTTCTGCTCCTTCTAATGTTGAAGATTGAACACTAGAGAAGCATGCCAAGGCAAGCATATTAAACAGGTTTTATTTAAAGGTAATAATACAGACTTCTCCGGGAGGAAGAAGGGGGCCATGGCTGATGTTCTAAAGTCCCAAGAAGTGAGCGCACCCTACATCTTTTATAGGTTAAAGTCTCTTTTCTCCAATTCTCTCCCCCTTATCCTCCTCCTGCCTACGTGACTAGGCCTGGTTTTGCATTAAGTGAGAGACCATGGGCAGGGGGGGCCAAGGTGATTCAGGCAGGTAATGGTCCAGTGGGCATTAATTAGCAGCTCCTTTTTGCAGTCCTTGATAAAGGCAGGTAAATTTAGTAATCAATGGACTCCGGAGATCCTTGACATTCCATTCTTCCAGGGGCAGTCTCCAACTTCCAGAGGCAGATGACTTCATGGCTGCATTTCCTCGATTTGACCCAATCCTCTATTTCTACACTAACTACCTGTCCTTAATCTGGCTTCATCCCCCCCTTTTGCTTTAGGAACTCCAACTGCTGTAAGGAAAATGGGGCACCAATCATTCTGGCTGCTTCAAAGCTGGAAGGGGGCAGCAAGGGGCAAGCAGTTTGGAGTTCCCTTTTAAAAATTGGGTCAATCGAGGGGTTCAAGGTACAAATCTGGTTGGGGAAGAAAAGGTTGTAAAGTCATCTGGGAGTGGGTGCTTCTATGAAGGAAGAACAAAAAGACATGAGTACTGAAATGAGATTAGTACAAAGTAAATGTTGCAGCATCTGGAATATGCTAAAGAATATTGTGAAGATGACAGAAGTCAATCTCTCACCAGGAGGTGGAAGAACTGAGAAATGTTCCCCTAATAAGGTCTAACAAAGGCTGGAGAGGACAAGGCCTTTATTTGGAAGTTTTATATTGTCCAGGTTATCAGGAATGTAAACACAATATTTAATTCTTAATGTCATTGATGTCCCCAGAAAATGCACTGTAGCAT